>NC_068337.1:9917500-9931982 GCF_000147395.1 Oryza glaberrima | reverse complement strand
TGTACGACTTGTTTTCAGCACTCATCTTTTCAAGCTATGATGAAGTAAACACCAGAATAGGTAGGAGCCCGTGTCGATATGCTTTTTCTTCCTCTGTAAATCTTTCGGTTTCTTTGTCTTAACTCAACAAAATCAACTTCTTTTGGGAGGCTGATACATATTTTTTTCACTAAATGATCGTGGGCTTTGTGCTTTCATGTATTGGCTGATGTGTCATATGATGCTTTTTTCACTCTCTTTTGAAGAGCAATCATCCACACCAGGCTCAGGGACGAGGATGGGAAGTACTTACTTTACTGGTGAAGGAAAGGAAAGGGCATGATGGGCATCTATCTCGATCCGGCAGAGGCGGAGGCCGAGGAGGGAAAGAAGGAAGGTAGAGCCCGATTGGTGTCGAAAAAGGTTATCATCCCACTTTGGCTACTATTACTTCTATAAATAAAGAACGTCGGTCGGGGCTTTCTGGTGATTTCTATATAAGAAAACACTTTGAGAACTTGGCATAGAGTCGGTGATCCTGCTTTCATTGAACGCATATAGAGAGCGGTCTAACAAATGAACCAAACTAGTGCATCAGCAGTGCATCATGCTTAGGTGCAACACCATCAAACTATGACACCACACTTGAAACAATATCTTGACAAAAAAGACTTGTGGATGTGGGCAACTTACTGGATTTGCACAGTACCAGGAGTTAAAAACGGAAAACTTACACCGTTAAAAAAAAACATACTCCATACCTAGTTTACCTATTATAAGTCCTTGTGGGAATATGGTCAAATTCCACTCATACCTGTAATATGACTCCTCAATCCTTATGCATGCGTAGGCTTCACTTATTATTTTATTTGTGTTAGAAAGCCTGCAAGATACATTACCGAATGTTTGTCTTTTTCACCATAGCTGTTCCCAGTCCCACTAGTGCTAGTATCAATAGTAACATCTTTATTGCTTAGGATATTTCATCCCTTTAGTGTCCAATAAAGAAGTTCATATTTGCAGGCAATGCACCCACTTCACTTCAATCCAAGGGAATTCTTTCGTTCAATGAAAGCGAACTAGCGGGCAGAATTCCTCTGAGTGCAATTCCCAAGCAAGGTCACCCACTTAAGTATGGTACCGCGCTTCCCTGTACATATAGAATCCTTCCTTTGCCTGAAACAATTCCACCAACCAAATCAAGCCAGCCGGGTATCCTAGGAGACAGGGGAAAAAGCACTTTACAAATCACTCGCTGGGTCGGGGGATGCTTATAAGAAATCAGTAGCTGGGGTTGGTAGTCCTGGAACAGCTTTTTCCTGCATGCCTAAAAGAAAGAGTTGGCTTTGGGACAAGACAAGCAAGGGCGAAAGCTTCACAGGCCGTCCCAACTGCTTTACCTGCTGTCCCTACTATTCATTCTTCGCCAAGAGAGCTATCACTTCACAACTCAAGTCCGGGAGCAGTCGTTTTTCCGGCTGCAGCATCTCACTAAGCAACATTGCAAACTATTCGTTACACTAGTACTGCTCGATCAACTAGTCCCGGGATTGCATTCTCTACTGAACTAACTACTGCTTTCCGAGGGAAAACACAACATAGTGCATCTGAAGATGTGCGAAAAAGTCTAGATTTCATCATCAAACGTAGTGAGAGCAGGTTGCAGGTGTTTTATACCACTGGAACAATAAGTTTCCATCTTAATGAATCTAGTCAACAAGGTTCGCAGGATACATGGATATACCAGATATACCAGTTGTTTATGAAGGTTGGTCTATTACTATAGTGCAGGACTACATGAAATCGAAATCAATCAATGTTTGTTTGGGTCAGACGAAAAAGAGACATCAAATAACGCTGAAATTGCCTACAGAAAGTTGGGATCGACTGAAATCTATGTATGAGGGCCACTTTCGCTAATTGCATTCATCAACTGGATGCTTCTTTAGCTTCATGGGTTACAAAATGTTGTATGATTTGGAATATTCCTATCTACACTGTACACAACTGCTTTATAACTAATGCTTTGAATGCAATGAAAATTCCAGCATTCTACACAGTAAGCTTCATGAATCTACTCGAACCTCTGTATATTGTCAACAGGCTCTGATTTATGATAACCTGATTCGGTATTCTTCAATGAAACATTCTATGACTGTGATTGATAGTGGTTATGGTACAAAGATACTGGATATTTGCTTGAAAGACAAGGATGAGACCCACCACTGGATAAGCGAAGAAGAAGCAAAAGGGAGTGTGTGAGTATCCTTTCTTGAAATAACCGTTTTGGTTACAAGTGAATGCTTTTCCCGGCCCTGGCATAAACCTAGCTGCTTTGAAACAACATAGGTCCACGTAACTAGCTATTAAATACATATATCTTACCAGTCTCTAAACACCCATCTCAGGCTAACTACTCTCATGCTTAGCCCCAACTACCATCTTGTTCCCGAGTTCCTCTTTCCTCTAGTTCCCAATAGACTGATTTAGTCTTAATAGTATTAGTGTTGGAAGAGGGCAGTCCCAAATGAAAAAAGCCATTTCTCGATCCCAAGAATCAAGCTTTCATCCTTTTCCGCTATCGTCAAGACAAACCTTAAAAACATTCCACCTCGACTATTTCATCCACAGAAGCGTATCTGACAACTATGTCATCATCGTTTTTTTCTTCCGAAAGCTAGAAAGGGCCTACCTAGTGCTTGCATTTCGGGGTAAAGTAGCTTTCCCCGGCTCAATAAGAGCTGCCTGCAAACATGGAATGCCAATGCAATGATCAGAACTTCCTTGCCAAGGACAATCATAAAAGAAAGGAAGAAGTCGACATCCTGATTTATTATCAGGCTTTGACCTTTATTTTATGACAGGCGAGTAATAAGTGTACGTGCCTTTCCCTTTCCATACCCTAAATCAGGTTTGATTTGAGCCTGGGTGGATACTGTATCAATAGACTATACTATGTCAGTACGGGACTAGAGACAGTAGGGGAGATCCTTGGATCACTTCTAAGGAAGTCTAGTCTAACTCTATAGGGTAGGAAAGAGCAAGAGAGCAGTACTCGTGTTATAGTCCTTCTTGAATAGCATAAAGCGCTAACTTTAAGAGCAGCTAAGAAGTAGACTCATCCCCATGATAAGGTCTTCTTATAGCGTTAGTGCTGGGCACTTCTCTTTTAGCGCTTGCTGCTTGCGATACGATAATAGCTGTGTTATTGAGCGGGAGAAGGCAGATCCACTTTACGGGAAGGGGAAAGTCGACTAAAGTAGGTTAGCTGATGTCTGCGGCCGCAATTCCTTTTCTAGCTTTTCTTGCAAGCTAGTTTCTAAGTTTCCAGAATCTGGCAATACTACAGCTTGGGACCAAGATGATGCTTCATCGAAGACCACACTCGGGATGTATAGCAAGGGCCACAACACTTCCACCTTTTTCGCTCATTATCATATCCAACGAATATACATCGGATAGCTTTCTTGTCGAATTTACTTCGTAGATGACGGGGCACAAACACATAGCATACACAACCAAAAAAACGAAAGTGACTTCATAGTCTACTTGGTAAGGGGGTCGACGATTCCATAGCTTCTCGAATGGTGAGATTCAGCTTTAAGGGAGGAAGGAAATTAAAAGGAAGGAGAGTTGGGAACCAACGGCAAAGAAAGTATCATGTTGCTCCTCGGAAAACGCGTATAGTAGTCTCATTGGCCTTCGTCGATGGGACAAACGCTCCAGTGTATGCGTTACAAGGCAACTAGCATTTTGGATTAGAAGTTCGTGAAAGTATGTTCTCGTTTTTCGTTGGAAAAACCAACGCCGACGTCAAGATCAGTCTCCTTTCTAGGAGCAGAGCTAAAAAAGATGAGAAATTCCAATGATTCTTCGTTCATTAGAATGTCGATTCCTCACAATCGCTCTTTGTGATGCTGCGGAACCATGGCAATTAGGATCTCAAGACGCTGCAACACCTATGATGCAAGGAATCATTGACTTACATCACGATATCTTTTTCTTCCTCATTCTGATTTTGGTTTTCGTATCACAGATGTTGGTTCGCGCTTTATGGCATTTCAACGAGCAAACTAATCCAATCCCGCAAAGGATTGTTCATGGAACTACTATCGAAATTATTCGGACCATATTTCCTAGTGTCATTCTTTTGTTCATTGCTATACCATCGTTTGCTCTGTTATACTCAATGGACGGGGTATTAGTAGATCCAGCCATTACTATCAAAGCTATTGGACATCAATGGTATCGGAGTGCGCCTCTTAACGAGGGTGATTTAAGTGCAACGAAATGTACCGGTGGTTCGCGAAGCATCTGGCTTACCGGTCATCTCCCATTCCCGTCGTCGAGAGACTAAAAGAACTATAGCATGCCAGAAACAGAGAGTTGAGGTGGTTAGACCTATACCCCGAAATGCTCCCAGCATAGGAGCCTATGGTTCCATTCTTGTTATTGCTGGAGGTACACATACCTCTTCTCGGTGTGGTGGAGCGATATACGAAAAATAGATGCTAAGCCTGCAATGTCCGATAACGGGGCTTTAGTAGTGAATCTATCGGCACCACAGCAGTGGCATACAACTTTGGACCTAAGGGCCGGCCCCGTTACCTTTCGGAATGGGGGATCCCCGTTGGCAACAACCACGGTAGTAGTTGCGGAACTACTGGGCCAAGAGAGGACAACCTGTTGTTCCTGCTCCTCCTTCTTCGCTTCGGGGACGGAGGTCCTACGGTAGGTAAGAGCACGCACAACCACTTGACCGAAGGGGACCAGCGCTTCTACTCCTCCACCGAGGAGCCGTTCTTGCGAGAAGCAAGGGATGTCGTGAACGGTGGGAGGTCAAAGAAAGAGAATTGACCTCTGAATACAGTGATCCTATGATCTAGATAGACTCCGTCCTTTTTTTTTAGATAAGGGTGACTCAAGAAATTGGGGGTGGGACCTGCTGGCATAATGCAGGCTGGAACGTGGGAATTCGAGGTCTCATGAACAACTTTTTTTCGTGGACAAACATACTTTCCAGTCGGGCCTATGGATCCTTTTAGATCTACGGGCCGGCCGTTCACATGAGCATAGGGAATCTATACTCGAGCCTTCGACTTGGCCCCTGACAGGATAGGTGAGGAATCACTCTTGATCTGATCTATTGGGGCCTACAACTTCGCCAAAGCCGACTAGCATCCCTTTCCACTGCGCATTTTTCGAACAAAGAAGACTACTAAAGGATCGAATTCGCTTTCCGTGGTGAACTGGCCGTCCCATACCTTCATTTTGTCTCATGTGTGTTGAACATTGTCTTCCTCGGTTCCAGCTTCACTGATGTAGGTAGGGCTGGGCGAGAAAGGGTCCCCTCTTGCCTATTAGTAAGCGGGCCTTCGATTCCACCGGGGTCTTACGGTCTCATAGAGGGGGGAGAACTACCTAACTAAAGAAGAATAGTGCTCTTTATAAATAAGAGTAGGCGTGGAGAGCTTTTTGCGGGGAAACTTGCAAGTAAAGTTTGGGGGGAGGCGGGCGTCGACCCAACCTTATGAGTATTCGGACTATAACAGTTCCGATGAACAGTCACTCACTTTTGACAGTTATACGATTCCAGAAGATGATCCAGAATTGGGTCAATCACGTTTATTAGAAGTTGACAATAGAGTGGTTGTACCAGCCAAAACTCATCTACGTATGATTGTAACACCCGCTGATGTACCTCATAGTTGGGCTGTACCTTCCTCAGGTGTCAAATGTGATGCTGTACCTGGTCGTTCAAATCTTACCTCCATCTCGGTACAACGAGAAGGAGTTTACTATGGTCAGTGCAGTGAGATTTGTGGAACTAATCATGCCTTTACGCCTATCGTCGTAGAAGCGGTGACTTTGAAAGATTATGCGGATTGGGTATCCAACCAATTAATCCTCCAAACCAACTAAACCGGGGAAGCTGAAGCGGAAATGCAATTCTCGGGTGAGGGAAGGGGGAAGCTCCAGGAAGGCATCGCTCGCTCGCTCAAAAAGCTCTAACGCTCGTTTACGGGTGGAGTGCATAAGAAGCCCTTATTGAAGTAGGGCGAGGCCTTACTACACGAGCTCGTAAGTCAAGCACGGAACGAGCCTTGTCTACGAAGCTTCGCTTCATCATCTTGCTTGCTTCTGGCGAAGCTTAACGCACTATAACATAGGCATGCATGATGGTATGGTAGGGTCCAAAGATACTTTTAAGGCCGACCACTACATAGGAGCGATAGGAAGCCAAGCCGTCAAAAGGAAAGGCGAGCAGCCCTTATTGCAATAGCAAACGGCCTACTTATAGCCCTATTTAGACTCTTTCTCGGGGACTTCAACGGGCCTTACATACATAATTTGAATTGCTCTGACATTCCACCTTTATCATGTTCAACGCCCCAAGAGCAAAAATGGATAAAATCAATATGTCCATTTCTTTAGAAGATTTTCTGCTATGTTTGCAAAATGAGTACTCGTGTAGATATTCCCGAATCTTCCATAAAGATAAGTTTGATTCATTAGTTAATTCTTTTTTTCCAAGAAATTATGAAATGAAAAAGATGGACATCGCATCGTGAATTTAACGTTTCAATTTGGGCAAGAGGGCCCTGGTTATGTCGCAAAAGACGACATTCTAAGTTTTCCTCCTCCTCTCCGGTCTGCATGCAAGTACCTCTGGTCCTAAGCACCCCCGAACGGCAACCATCTATAACTGATATCGACAACCGATACGGATTCTCTATCGATTGAAGGAGCTCGTGAACTGGAAGTCGTTTTTCACCTCTGAAGTTCAAAAGATGGATCAATCTTACATCTTCTCCGGTGTCAGAAGTACTATGTAGCGGGAGTCCGAACGCAGCAGAGAGGTAAGACAAGCCTAAACTTTTCCCATGGGACATAAACCTTTTTAGTAGCCGGAGATTGGACCCTTCCCCAAAGTGGAATCCATAAAAGTAGAATCTCATTGTGCGGATTATCCGCCGTAGCATGCGTCCATACAGCATGTGCTAGAGCGACACGTGGGAGAATGAGAACCCAATCGTAGCTCAATCTGGTCTACGGCAACAAAGAAGACCAAAGCGAACCTACTAAAAGATATGACTAGGGAGTAAAATCCAACCTATAGGTCTCACTTTCTTTGATAGTCATTCGTACCTACACATTCACCGGGGCAGTAAGAACCACAGGAATCCCAGACATGCTGGTAAGGAAGTCGATTTAGTTCTGTGTTTTATCCAGCCCCCGGCTCCAAAGGATCGTGCAGTAGATGTGTCGGGTCGAAGCTTAATCCTTAATAGCCAACCGATGCCTGGCACCACCGCTAAGCACAAGGGCAAGAAAAAGATTGGCCTTAAAAGATCCAAATACTTCCTTGTGGGTTTATAAAAAACCATATCATATCGAAGAACTTGATGGTCTTTCCCCACCCGTTCGATTACTTCTTAAAAGGATTAGATATAGAAGAAAAGTAGTCTACTCAGGAGAATGAGATAAATGCTCATAATATCGCTAGTAACCAACCACAAAAGTAAACAGATGGAGGTCTTTCATAAAGAGAGCAATTTATAGCCCCAATCCTATTTTCCGTGTTCACTTTCAAATGAACATATTTCTGAAAAGTGAATTCGCTCTTCCTGGGTTTCCAGGATCTTCTATTCTGCGTTTCGTTGGTAGATAGCACACCGGAGGCTTGGAAGGAAAATAACAAACCCGAGGAGGGTCGTCCGCTATGAATGAATAGTTGGAAAATCTTATCCGAAAAAGAAGAGTCAGCTGTTTGGCCGATGCTGCAAACCAGACTTCTATCAATGTCAGTGCTTGGGGATCGGGTAAAGCGAGATCACTTTTCAGCTTGACCGTCTCAGTAGCTCCTCCTTCTCTTCTTTCTTCTTGAAATGGAATTAGCTGCCCCTTCTCTCCATACCTAGTAACACATGTCTTTCGTATTTATTGTCCTCATCCCCTTCGTTCTTCCTTCACTCCGTATTGCACCGACGAGCCTCTCCGCCATCGGATATGAGCTTCATTCGTAAGGGGAGTTGCATGCATAATTCACCGAATATTTATGAACCTATAACAACTCTAGAGTACGGAAGACTGATCCCAATCATATCGAAAATCATGTCGTTTTACATCAGGGTCGGCTTACTGCGCACACCCAATTGAAGTGTAAGCAGATAGACTGAATTCACTTCCTGACATTGCATAATAAGCAGGTATGTCTGGGTAGTGAAAGGGTAAGCATACATAGGGTGGTCAGCGGTTTCCCAGCTGCTTAGGATAGTGCTCACCATAAAAGTGGCTTCTGGCTGGACAACACAAGATCTTACTTCACTTATGGGCATTTTTTGCACTTTATGCCCATAAATACACAATTGAGATGAAAATAATGCACGGATGGGGCGGATTTCTCTCTACTTGTGCCGCTACGCACATAGATACTAAAGGTAAATCTACACGGAATGTGGTGTAAATCTACGTAAATAAGAGATAAGTAACCCTATTGTCTCTTCTCCATTTGTATATGGTGAAGAATTCAGTCTACATGCAGTGTTGAATGACGAGTCAAAGTTCATGTGAATAGGGCTCTCAAGCTATTTTGTCATAGCTTCTGTGTGACAATTCCAGAATTTCTTTGTTTTAAATATATTTTATCCATGGATTTTCAATCCACACCATCAGTAATATATAATAAATATTACTAAATAAATATTTTTCTCCGCGTCCATTTCTCTGTATGCGTGCAAGATCTCTCAGCAACAAGAAAGCGAGGTCCATTTATCAACATTTCATCAATATCTCCATCTTCCTTGTCAAGTTCCCTAACCCCCTTTATAGCTTCACGCTGTTTGAATAGTTCCAATTAATGGAATCGAAGTCATTACACGAGTGAGTTTAGCAAGTGGAATATCTGACTTTGAAGGAGCTGCTGCGAGTTCTCGAATTGTAGTTGAACTGGCGTTAGAGGCTAAACTTACTACATTGGCACTCGCTGGGAAGGCTGTTTTTCATTTGGTACTGAAGCATGAAGCAGGTAATATCCAACTCTTATTCGTCCGAACACTTGACTTCAAAACTTTCATCCTGACACGGTTTGTTTTCACATCAAACCCCGGAGTTCTCCTTATATATTTTATCAGATAAGATAGTAGGTCTGTGAGCTGGCAAATTAGTTTACTTCCTTACGCCGCTTTGCTTTCTGTAAAGTCAGCACTATGCTTCTTAACTTAAAGTGCGGATGCGATGGCATATGTGTACAAGATCCTATAGAGAGGGAGGGCAGAGGATTGAATTCTTTACCAAAGGATGCGTCGAAGCGTGACAAAGAAATGGCTGTCAAAGAGAAGGCCAAAAATGCCAATCTTCAAGCCAGAGGCGAGGGACAACAACCTTTGCCCGGCGGGGCGGCGGCTTCCTCAGAAAAAGAGAAAACTCTCTCACTCTCCTCTTTGACTGAACACTTGAGATAGATATTGATCATAGATAGGATGCTGGGTTAAGTAAGAGGATTTTCATTTAGGTGAAATTTGGTCAATATGTATCCCGCTGGGTATGACTCGTAGTCAATCTCTGGAGGATATGGAGGATCATAGGCTAGGTAACCTTTTCACTATTCTTTTTTAAAGGTACCTTCAAGTAACCAGGTCTCTTCATCCTTATCGGGCAAACCCACAAGAGACAATTCTTTTTAGCCTCTAAGAGACAAAAAGAAGAGCCTAACCAGGACCTTGAGATAACAGCCCATAGGGTAGCCCCTACAGAGCAAAAATCTAAGGTCGGAATACCGGAGTTCTTTCTTTGCTTCCAAGAAAATAGATTCCTTCTTCAACCCAGGTCATGACCGAGGGTGGGTATCTCACTCGCATATCTAGAGCCCAGCATCTCTCCTGAACGACACCTTCTGCAGACTCTACTGGTGGTATTCCCCGAGGCGAGGGTAAATATGTGCATTCATATCGGTCAGGAAACGACAATGACTCTTCTTCTTTCCGGGAAGCTATGGGCACCTCACAATTCTTAGACGACATTAGTGGAAGCGAACATTCGTAGCATTCATTGTCACCGATCATTGACAAAAGAAGAAAAAGAAGCCGTACGACAACTTAAGGAATCTTTAGATTTGGCGGCTATAGACTCAAAGGGCACAGACAGGCTGCTGGTACTGTTTTTTTAGCTAACTAAAGTCCAACTTCCTTTGCCGAAAGAGGATGAAACGGACCACCCGATACCAATGAACTCACCAAAAGTTCACTGATCAGATCAACCACTGATCGCTGAGAATTCCAACCCTTTCTATCCCAGCTTCTACTCCACACAGTTGTTCTCGACTTCTACTCTCGATACTTATCGTAGTTTATTTTTCTACGGTTCCTTCGGGCTAGGGTTAGTGTCATTTCCACTACTTTTGGGAGTGTTATGATCAGCCAAGCTCGACAATTCTCTCAATAGTACCTCGTTTTCATCTAAAACACTGCTTAAAGCTCGATGGGCCGTATGGCCAAAGTTTTTGAACTCATCTCCCCCAATATGATGGGGTTTAGTACCAACTAAGCGGCCATCGCTGTCATGAATTGATATTCGCTTTTTACTAGTAAGTCCCATGGTGATATGAAATTCCTTATATTGAACTAATAGTTCTGCCCAATTCCTGTGGAATTGTTTCTCATAGGTGTGTGTGCCTATCGCCTGCCTTGTTGTTTTTCCTGTTCAACCACCCCAACTTGTGACGTATAACGATGCAGGTATCTGGCCAGCATTGACCGTTCGAGTTGATGAGCGGAACCCAGACCCATGCCAACTGGACACCCGCAACGTATGTCCACCCGCCCTTTCCTTTGAGAAATCCTATTCCTATCGATTTAGCTGCATAGGCAATACGACGTTACTACGAATAAATGACGAGCGAACCCTTGAAAACCGAATCGGGATTATCCACTTGAACAGATGGGAAACACAAAGCAAGGTATCATTGTTTATAAATGTATCGATTAGCTCTGTTGATAAGGATCATGATGAAATTGCAAGTACGGATGGATTGAGACCCGATCTGTTCCGATCCTTTGGCATGGGAAATCCTTCCTTTTACTCTCTCTTTTGAATGAGTCGTGGCGCGCTCATCAAGAAGGGGAAAGATGGATGGGAAATGCTTGTCAAGCTCGGTTCTTTAAAGAATAGCATCCTCGTCTTCCTAGTGAAAAGCGCATTGGGATTCTCTACTTGTGGTGGTATAGTGCTGCTTTTAGTGATTTGGAGGGTGCCTCCTGTGGGCATGCCTGCTACGCTGATTAAGCGAGTAGGCAGATGGATTGATCTACTCGTTCAACTTGCTTGTGTTGGTGAGTTGTTCTATTATTGATTGGTCGAGCCCGAAGGAAGAGTGGCCTTGAGTTTCTCGATACATAACATTGTCTAAATCAACCCAAGTCGCTTCTTCATTTCTCTAAACAGACTGGTAGTTGGGTGAGGGATGTTTACTATTGATTGGTTATAGGCCTTCCTTCCAAGCATCAAAGAAAGAAAAGAGCAAAGCAATTCCAACATAAACTGACACTTTAGGATCCTCTAAGCCTTTCTATAGAACCCCTAAGTAGGGAAGGTACTAAAAAGAAACTCAAAACTAGCACTACTAACACAGGCTGAAGAGGATGACCTCGAAAAAGAATACAATTAAAGATGTGGCCTTCCCTCCAAGCACATATATGGATATGGAGCACTCTTTTCCACCCTATCCTTATATATTTCATTCCCGCCATTGACAGCAACTCACTCTTTTCGAACTGCACTTTGAAAGCCAAAGCCAAGAAAGACCATATCAACTACTCTCCAAATTGCAGGATAAGTCACAGAATTCAAATGGAAGACAGAAAGAGAAGGCAATTCAAACCTAATGGCCAAACATTACGAATCCAAGACAGAAAGACTTATAGCCATAAAAGAATAACAAGAGAACAAAAACAACTCCATATTCTACTGGCCTGCCTCTCTGATCTACTATCCAACTGCCATGGAAGCACCACTGAAGACTGGCTTCTCCGACCTTCCACCCGATCCTGGGCGATCCCGGATCGACAAGCCGACGGTATGGATTCCCTATATATGGATGGTAGGAACGCTTCAACTGCAGAGCCCTGAATGCGTCAGTGAGGTTCCCTCTATGAGAGAAAGAGAGGTTGCTAATCTTGGATCAGACGGCGTGTTGGTATTATTGATAAGGCTTGGATTAGCAAATTAGCACCACTTGAGTTTAGGTATTCGAAATAGCGAAATACATAAATTATCTATCTCAAGTACGTCTCCAACTTATCTTGAGCCATCAGTCAGATTAAAAGCAGCGCCCTGCCGGCAGCTCCTGACCTCTGTTCCTATGGGAGAAAGAAGTTGTGGCTTTGGACCCCAAACTCTTCCATGACGGCCTTCTTCCACTCATTTTATTAGCAATCAAACCTCTTCCCTGCTCTTGCACTGAGGTAAGCATTCAAATAGCAAAGCAAGGGAAAAAATATGGTATGTATTTTTTTAATCTACATACAGAGAAAGCGGATGTGCCCTTATTAGCGCAGTTGAAAATAAAATATATAACGCGTAGTTGCAAGCTTTCTTTCGTGAGCTAGCTATGTTTGCTTCCTCTTTTCCTCTCTGTTTCGGATGTCAACCCAATCTCTGATTCAAGTCCATAAGTTCCTTTTTTATAGCTCCTGTTGCTCTTCTCTGGCTAGGATCTCACTTATATGGCCTTTTTTTTCTTTTATATATTATATAGTAAGCTTCAATAGATAGCGTAGTAGGTGCTGTCTCTATTTACTTTCTTTCTTACGCCTAGGTGCTACCTTCTTTCCAGTTCCGTAAGTCCCATAGAGTTATTTTTTATCTTTGATTCCCAAACGCTGCGCGCAAGTCAAGCTTACAGAATTCCTGCCGGGGCGCCTTCTTTCTTATGCCAGCCAAGTAGCAATCAGAAAACCAATCAATCTTCCTTACACTACGACAATTCACTTGAACTACCAACATCATGAGTGACCCAGGCCGGCCGTATATGCGTCATTTCTCCTCATCCCTGTCTCTATTTGTTAATTGCTCGCTACCCGTAGTGGGCCTTGAGTAGGATTTAAGCACGGGTTTCGAACCGTCTACTTTTCCTTATCCTTATGGGAATTTAAGAGAGAGATCACTCCACTGAGTAACCGAGAGAGAAGATTCAGGCAAGTATGCCGTACCCTATTTAAAATAGAGGCAACGAACCACCAATCCATTACGATGCCCGCAAAGAAAACCAACGCTTAAGACGCTATTGGAGACTAGCGTAGCTATTATTCGAAGCTTATTAATTTCTTTACTGCGTTCAAGGCATGACCGCGTGATAGGTGTCCTTTTCCCCCTACTCAAGAAGAGTTACATCTAAGTTCCGATCGTGATATGACAAACAAATCTTACTTTTTCTTTCCCAAGCTGGCGCATAACCTCTGGACCGATAGGAAGATCGATGACCCGCATCCTACAACTTCAAAGAAGTATTTGTATCACACCCGAGCAATGGACCGGGGAAGGAGTTTCATTCATTTACGGAGTTTGGAAGCGAGGACGATCCAGGATCGACTGCTATCTGAAGAAGTGGAATGGATCTGATTACCCATTGGCGTCTGCATTGACGCTTCTGACTACCCCTACTCTGTGTCTTTTGCGTTTCCTTATTCATGTACTCATGTCTATTTCTATTTGTATGATACTGATATTGCAATCGATCTATCCCTTGGTCCTCCCAATCGAATTGTTAAGTATGTTTTTTCCCTTTCGAGAAATGGTGGCAGTACCAAATGCCGAATTAGCGGCTGTACCAAATGATCAATGCCTCTGGGGTTTCCCTTCTCTTCAGCTCTCCCCGGTTTCACCGATGTGTTGGGCACTGAACACTTTTCAAGATCCGGTTTTGGTAGGACGAAGATTTTTCACTTTCGTGAAGGTCGTTCTGAGGTGGAATCGAACCACTCTGTTAGGATTTAGAGTCCAACGCGCAAAGCTAAAGAGGATTTCGAGTCCTCTGCTCTAACCAGCCAGAACCTAGAATACAGGGATTGTGATACTGAACACCCACACAATCTCGATTTGACATGACAGAGAGAGAGAGATGGCGATGGCAGTCTCTCTCTCTCTTCTTTTTAAGGGATATTATTGACAGGCAAAAACCAATGTTCAATTCATACTTCAGATCTTGAATCAGGCCTCGAAGAATTCTATGGCAATTCATACTTTCTTAAGAAATAAGAGAGAATCTCCTGGTAGAGGCAGCTATGCCTCCCAAGCGATCTCGGCTGAAGGTATCTATACTCATCCTTCAGCTTTATTAGACCCCTCTCACTTGGTTGACAACCAATGAGCCCCTTATGTAGGAGGAACTCATGTACGCCTTTTCGAACCTCTTCGGGACCTGTTGTGTCTGCCCTCGACTTAGCCGTCTTAGAATAGAAAGGTTTCGCAGATTCAGATTAGGATGCACTGAACACTTTTCCAGATC